>NC_064848.1:137449143-137486643 GCF_024139225.1 Suncus etruscus | reverse complement strand
AGTTACAACCTTGAGAAGTTATGGACTTTTTTCAAGGTTGGTGTTAAGATTTCAGCCTAGGGCTGTAGTGAAGCTCAGGGGTAGAATGCATGTCTTGCATGTATGAGGGCGCAATTCTTTGTAACACACAAAATTTAATTCTGACTCCCTTTTCCTAAAGCTCATATTTCAAAATATTACTTGTTACATACAACATGCACCCATTATTATACAATTATGTTGTGCTGCAGTCATGAGCAACCCCCAAATCATTATAAGTACTAAATTCTACTTTATCTTCATTTATGACACACGATTGAGACCATTGATATTGATGAGGACTGGGCTTCATCTCCCTTTTGGACTCAGAGTGATAATGGAATAGCCTTTACCCCCCTACTGCTGATCTCCATGCTAGAAGGACAGGGAGCTCTTGCCTTCTCTATCTCCCAACTATAGGATCTGATGCTGAATCAACCCATGTCACTTCTCACAGATCACTGGCTATAAAATATTATACAAGTATTTCAAATCACAAGGGGAGGAAGTAGCATGTCATTGAATGAAACAAAAAGGAGTGAGTCACATGCAAACCTGCTTTATGTCTCAGGAGTGTCTCATCAGTTGTCCTCAAATGCCATGTTGCATGTGTAGAATGATACTCACTATGCATGATGTGTGACTCTTTTTGGTCCCATGGATGAACTCAAGGCCGCAGATAGTGGATGACGGCTACTATTCTATGACTTCTTCCATACAAGGAGGCATTCCATACAAGAAAGCCAGCAAGTGACAGGAGCATTATTATACCATTGGGAGGCATTGATTCTGTTCTCATTGATAAAAAATTCATGAGTCATTTAAAAATCTCAGTAATTTGTTCTTAACAGAAAATTGCCTATGACACACCTTTCAAGTGCTCTAGACTTGCAGCAGGTCAGGACCACAGTGAGGAGGAGCTGTTGGTCAAGATGAAGCCAGGATAACCAGTTGTGAAATGAAAAATTGTGCCAATCAACGGGTTCTTTTATAGACTCGATGCCAAAGAATTGATTGGAGAGAACATTTTGTCCACACTAATGGAATTAGCTAGTGGTCTTGGTATTATGTAGACCCAACAAGGACATTAAGACTGTTGGCATAATGTCAAATCACAGAATATAAGATTGCAAGGAATTTTCAGGGATATTTTTCATGCATTCCCTTCAGTCTCAGATGACGAAACCAAGGGACAATGGGGTGAAAAGAAGGACTTAGGGACACGCAGCACAATTGGTGACTATTGTTTTAGCTTCGAAGTAAGAGTGGGCACCTCTCCCACCGCATTTTTAACATTTTCTGTAGCTATTTCAGAATCGAGATACCCAACTGAATGGCATTGCATACTTTCTAAAATTAGACAAGAATTTGAGAAACACCCCATGGTGCAATTGTTCATTGCTTAAACTTGCTGCTGACTCATTTGCTTTCCACCACTTCTTTACCATCATCACTCAGGGCATCTATCACTTGTTTGGCTCTTTTCCCCCAGCTTTGCTTTGCCCTGTTCTCTCAGGCTGCGCTCGCTGGGAAACAGAACGTCATGATGTCACCTCCACGCAACTTCATTGGCTGCTGGGTGGGACTCCACAAGGCTTTTCTGGTGGGGGACTTACTTGAAAGCTCAGGGTTCCTGACTTCCTCTCATAGAGAAAGGATAAAAAAAAAAGGCCCCACAGCAACTTCAGTCAACAACGCATTACTGGGGTGAAAGGGAGTCTTCAAAAATAGTCCCTTCAAAAATTAGGCCACACACAGAGAGTACAGCTGACAGGGCGCTTGCTCTGCATGCTGTCAACCCAGGCTCAATCCCCAACACCACATATAGTCTTCCAAACACTACCAGGTGTGATCCCTAAGAACTGCCAGGTTGTGCCCCCCAAGTTAAAAAATGTATTTTTTCATGTCCTTTGGATTCCTGCATCTCAAAAATGCCTCTAGAATTGAAGGCAGGCGGTTTTGTGGTAGTCCTTTAAGTCTACCCCTCAGTCCTCTTTTCTCAATCCACTCCAGAAACTCCTTGCTTTGGAAGTTGAGGGTAAGGAACCCCACACCATGATTGCTTGGCCCCAGTCTGAAGGCATAAGTCAGGCTAAGACCTAGGTTGCCGGTGGCATAGCAGCACTGAACCCTTCATAGAGATGCAGTAGGCAGCCCTTGGCATCAGCTTTCAGGCTCCCTGCCAAAAAGTAAGCCCTTTCCCCCAGATGGAGCACTTGAGCTCCCTGCCCCCCACATAGTGCACCTCTGTCCCTGTCCCCCAGGCTGTGGGGTTTAGAGAAACATTTGGAGTTCGGTGGGGGTAAGGGAAAGGGAACATAGACCAGCAGGGTAAGCGAGCAACTCTCTCCCTAATCCATACCCAGTAGGAAAGAACCTCTAGTCTCAGCATGGATTTGGGGATCACACTGGGCATTCCTCTCTCCTGATTCAGATGCACTGTTAAAAGGACTTTGGGGTCAATGTTGCTCCTTTCAGCCCTTCTCCTTGTTGGTGTTGGTCCAAGGTGACAGAGTCAGAAGTGCACTTCAAATTCATAGGCCGTTTAGCTCTTAGGGTGCATGACTGAATCTCAGAAGACTGAAGGAGAAGATTTCATGTCTGATAAGCAAGCCTTTAGGGCAAGTAGAGCTAAGGAAAGAAGGGCAGGGACAGAGTTAGAAAAGCCCCTTTTAGCTGATTTTATGTTCAGAAAAGAGAATAGTCCTAGAGCACCTTTCCTAAAGACCACTACTTATTTGTAAAGGAGACAACCTTCTGGTATGCTTGGGGTCACCACAGATAACCCCAAGGGTACTGGGGAAATGCCATTTGATGGCGCAATCAAACTCAGGGTCTCTTATGGCAGGCCCCTATTCTGTCACTTGAGCCACCTTCCTATCTCCCCAAGAACTCTTCAGGATATATCAGGGTCCAAATGGAAGATGAAGAGCTCCAGCCCAATAGTTCAACAATTCAATACTGTGGAAAGAGCCTTTCCCAAGGAGACAGGAAACCCTCTCCAAGATAGACACAAGAGAAGCAAGTTCAAGGATGCTCCTGCAGAATCGTGTGTGCTATTGAAAACTGGGAAGCCATATAATGTCCATTGGTGGCAAAGGGGGGGGTGCATTGTGGTTTATTTGTGCAGTGTTTATTTATTCATCGGTAAAAATTCATGGTGGATCTTAGATGAATAGCAAGTTCCAGAACATCATCCTTTGGGTAATTGAAGAAACACTCCGAGTAGGGCTTTCAGTGATGTATGAGTAATTAATCAGTGAGGCTGGAAACTTGTGAAAGAGGTTTCAGAAGCTGAAAGGGGCTTCTCTATCTCTGTCCCAGCCCTTTTTTTTGACTTAGCCCTACTTGCCCCAAAGGCTTATCAGGCATGAAGTCTTCCCTCTCTAGGTTCTTAGATTCAGGTATGAGAATGCCCACCAATGTCAGGTGAGTTGTTTGTCTTTGAAGGGAGAAAAAGGTTACAAAAGGGACTTCTCTGATGGTACAGGTATTAAGCCACTTGCTTTGCATGCATTGACCTCAGTTCCATTCTCAGCATTGCAAATGACGCCTGAGCCCTACAAGGAGTGACCCCTGAGCAGAGTCAGTAATAAGCCCTTAGCACTGCTGAGTACAGCTCAAACTTTCTACCCCCAAATCTGATATAAACATGGTGACATGCAAACACTGGTTATTTCTGGTGGTAGGTACAAGGCCTTTGTTAGATTTCTCTTTATATTCTTCTGTATGTTTGAGGCATTTCAGTAAGAAGAAAAGGCAAGTGAATTCCCGTGGCATTTTTTGCACGCATTTATTTATTTCCAAGAGCAGTAATGGGTATGGTACTGTGATTTTCCATTTTCTTCTCTTCCCTGAAAGAAACTCATAGTTTCTCTTCTTTGTATTGTCCCTAAAGTGCATCTAAAAGCATTTTTCTTTGTTGCAGAAATATCATGCAAAGCAGCATCTTTCCAGCCAATGATTTCTTGCCCTCTTGAGCTTTTGGCTCAGGGTAATGGACTTCTCCCTTTTCCAGCTGTCTGGAGAGACCTGAGCCTCAGGGGGCTGTGCCCAGAGCCTGGCAGCTCTCTTAGCTCTGCAAGGACTCACTTTTGTCCTCGAGGGCTTCCTGCCCAGGGCAGCCTCCCCTCCCACCATTCACATGGAAGGTGCAAGGTCTGTCTTCCTCTTTTCTCTTTCCTGTTTCCCAAAGTTTCTTTATAACACCTTTGTCCTGCACCACCCAGTGCTTCTCTTTGCCTTGCCCAGGCTGCTGCTTCCTTTCTTTCTCCTGATGCCATGCCCTGGAAAAAAGTTGGTATCAAATTCCAGCATACATCAAAATCATCTGGGAAGCTTATTACTTATTACATTGCTTAGTCCAGCCTCCCAAGTTTCTGATTCAGAGGGTCTAGATGGTATCCACTGGTGCACAGGAAAGTTTCCTCCAAAAGAAAGGTACAGGAGCCACAGAGGTAGTACAGGTGCAAAGGCACTTCCTTGCATCCCATTGGATCCAATTTAAACCCTGGCACTAGGGTGGTCCCTTGAGTGCTTCCAGGGGTCACTGCTGAGCACAGAACCAAGAATAACCAGGAATAACCTGTTGGTCAATGTCCATGTCTATCATGTCATGTTCACCCCTCAGGAGGACCCCAGGAGAAGGATAAAACCATGCAATAGAGTCTCATGCCTCCAGTCTGTCTGTTACTAAGTGTGGAGCCTGGGAGCGGAAGCATAATTGGCTCTCCCTGGTGGTCAGACATTAACCAGCCTGCCCTTGGGGGTGGGGGTGGGGGTGGTGGCACCTAGACTGACTATGCAATTTTAATAAAATCCCAGGCAAGACAGAAGCTAATGGTCTGAGGATCACACCAGCACCATTCAGAAGGCAGAGTACAGGAAAGTGGCGGGTGGAAAAGGATTTCTGGATTGTGCAAATGACCCTGTGGCCTTGGTCTTAATAACACTCCCTCTGTGAGAAAGGCCTTGAGGACAAACGCCTGTTCTAAAAACAAAGGCTTTCTATGTCCTGGGATTCTGAGAGATCAGATGAGCCAGGGCGCATCCTGGGAGGATGGTGAATGTTCCCTGGACTGTCCTCTCTCCTGAAAGACCCCTATTAGAGCACCACTAACCATGCAGCTCCCTTCTCTTGTACCCAAGCCCTGCAATCAGGGGTATGTCTTGATTCCCAGGGTCTCTGGAAGGAAAACACATGTGTATGGAAATCAGACAAAGACTTCAGGAAAGAAGAAAAAGCAGGAATGGAGGAAAAGGGAGAAGTGTGAAAGGAGGGAAGAGGGAATTCTTGACCAAGAGGCTGAGGTGGGACTCAAGCTGTACTTCAGATTAGAAAGAAATGAAGCACCAAGAGACTCTTGTTCTCTAGCAAGTGATGGGCCACTCCCTTTTCCCACTCACTGAGGTCCCATGAGTTCTTCTGAGGGCAGATGGAGGAGGCTGCAGCAGTCTCCCTCTGGCAGATTCTATATGTAGTCTTCTCTGCACACACTGGGGATTACATGGTGGCTGGTTTACAGGCTCTAAGAACTCCAGGTGCATTTGATGTCTTTATTCAACTTGAATGTTGCTGAAATCTAGAGCTTTTCATTCTTCCCAGAGCTTAGGGTTCCGCCTCAATAGCCCTCCCTGCTTTGGTTGGCATGCCCACAAACTCCTCTGTGCCACCACTAAGGTTAACTCTGGCTGGGCAGTCTAGTTCAGGAGGCAGACCTGAGTGGGAGGACATGGCTGAGAGACAATTGGAGCAAGAAGGCATTAAATAAATCTCTCATTCTGCACACACAGAGCCCAGGCCAGAGATGGAAGGGGCTGGAAGCAAAGACCCTTGGTTACCCCAGACCTGGTGGAGATCCCTGGGGATCCTTGCCCAGGACTGACCTTGGTACCTGACATTGTCAGAGCAGGACCCAACTGCCCAGAGAGACTCCCCATTTTGCCTATGTTCTCTTTTCTCCTTGCCTTCTTCCTTCCTTTTCTTTTCTTCCTTCTTTTCTTCCTCCCTCCATATCTTCCTTCCCTTTCTTTCTTTTCTTTTCTTCCTTATTTTTTTATTTTAATTTTAAATTTAAAATAAATTAACTAAATGAAATGAAACCATTGTGATTTACAAAGTCCTTCATATTAGGTTTCCTTCTTTTATTCCTCCCTCTTTCCCTTCCTCCCATTTCTTCCCTTTCTTTCTTGATTTTTCTTTCCTTTTCTTCCTTTCTTGCTTTTCTTTATTTTATTTCTTTCCTCCTTTCTTTTTTCTTTTTCTTTTCTTTCTTTCCTTCTTTTCTTTCTTTCTTCTCCTTTCTTTCTTTTTTTCTTTTTTTCTCTTTCCATTCTTCCCTTCTTCACTCAGCAGTGGTACTCCAGCTCAGGTGGGGTATATGTAGTACCATGGATTGCACCCAGAGCCTTCTGCACACAGAGCATGTGCCCTACTACCTGGGCCACACCTTGAGCTCTGCCTGCATTTCTTGGCTTCCTTTGGTTTGCCTGCTTTGTTTGGTGAGCCATGCCTAGAAGTGTTCAGGGGACATTCCCAGCTGAGTACTCAAATCCTCCTAGAGGTTTTGGGGTTAGGGACTGTGGTAATGGGGGATGGAACCAGGGCCTACTAAATGCTTTATAGCCCTCTCAGTTATCTTTACAGCCTGACCTTCTTTTGCCCTTTCTGTAACAGCTGACCATCTCCTCAATTTCTGCTCCCCCAGCTCTGGGTCTGTGCCCTCCTTCCTTCTTATACTTCAGCTTGGAGAGCACAGAGGTGACACCCCCCTTGTTTGAGTAGGTATTTCAGGTAGAGACCATGCAGTCAGGGTTGGTTTTTCCATGAGCTCATTGGAAATGCCCTCACACTGAATCTCTTCCCCCTTTAAGTTTTCTTATTCTCTTACCCCTATTTCCCTTGATCCCTCCTCCTTCTTCCCATTCTTTCTAATTCTTTTCTGGCTCTGAACCCCTCACAGAAACCCCAGTGATTCCCCTTGCTGCCTAAAGGGCTGATTTCTCAATGAGAGCTTCTAAGGCCCAGAGGCGCTTTACTGCATGATGACCACACGAATGTCCACCCTTGAGCTACATACTCAGGCCCTCCAATGGCGCATTGCTGTGCTGTTGAGGCGTGTGTTGGGCGGGTCAAGGCGGTACTGAACAAGAGCTTTGGTGGTCCCTGACACTAGTCAACTCAGCAGCCTTTGCCACCATGCCGCATCCCCCCACTGATCTCTGATGATCTCCAGGAGGAGTTTCAGCTGAACTTAGAGGCCTCCTGGAATTGTTCCTGGATATACAGTTTCAGGTTGAGGAACTAAGGCCTTCCCAGTCTCATCCAGGATCCTTCAGCACCTCTGAATTCAGGGTTGGTCATAGCAATTCCTGCGTGGATGCAGACTTGTACCCTCTAGCTGCCTATAGGTTTGGTGTGCTGTAATGGGCAAACAAAATGGGGTGGTCTAGCACCTCTCCTTACTTTGGACACAGTGCCCAGGCCAGGGAGGCAGGACCCTGTTTTCACAGGGGCCCAAACTTTTAGAGGGACTATGAAGCAAGGAGGGATGCCTTTGCAGCGTAAGCTTACAAGGGCACAGGGCAGGGATTCCTCCATCCCTCTGGGTCAAATCTGGCCTGGAAGAACCAATAAATCAGCATCAGATGGATTAGGAGGAGAAAAAGACCAAATTTCATGACATGCGTGTGGAGAATTGACATAGCTATAAATTTAGAGTCAAGGAGACAGGCAGACTTAGTGCTCTGAGCCAAGGAACATGCCCTAGAAGGGATGACTTTATGTGACACAATGAAATGTCTCAGTGGTCTTCTACATAAGACAGATTCCTGTGACAGAATGGCTATTTCTGGAGTGACCTTAAAACTGGTGGGAGTTCTTTTTTGTTGTTGTTGTTTGTTTGTTTCTTAGGGAGCCATCCCAGTAAAATAAATCCCCGCAAGTTGTGAGATAACCCTACAAACCATATTTCTAACCCCAGGCAGATGGGTCTGAAGCAGGTAGGATAGCCACAAAGGATTAATAAACCAAGTCAGTCAGGAAAGAGTCATGGAGTCAGTCTGTGGTGGGATATCTGAGCACCAAACAACTCACTCTTTCTTTATTAAACTGATTCCCAATTCAATAGGAGGGGCAAGTTGAGAGACAAAAGTACCTATCCAGTTGGACTTTTACATATCAAAGGAGAAATTTAGAGGAAAAAGGAAGATGGGGGAATGCCCTTTGGTTTTGGGTTAATAGCTGGATGTCATCTTACACACCACTATCTGTGCACAAAGCTTTCTCCTGGCTGTTTAAGGGTCACTCCTGGAGGATCCTGGAGCACTATATGTAGTGCCAAGGATTAAATGGAGGATGGCCATGTGCAAGGAAGTGCCTTAATGGGACATTTTTTTCTTTAAGATAATATTTAGCAAGACTCTGGAAACAACCAAGATGCCCTTCAACAGACGAATGGCTAAAGAAACTGTGGTACATATACACAATGGAATATTATGCAGCTGTCAGGAGAGATGAAGTCATGAAATTTTCCTATACATGGATGTACACGGAATCTATTATGCTGAGTGAAATAAGTCAGAGAGAGAGAGAAAAACGCAGAATGGTCTCACTCATCTATGGGTTTTAAGAAAAATGAAAGACACCCTTGTAATAATAATTTTCAGACACAAAAGAGAAAAGAGCTGGAAGTTCCAGCTCACCTCAGGAAGCTCACCACAAATAGTGATGAGTTTAGTTAGGGAAATAACTACATTTTGAACTGTCCTAATAACGAGAATGTATGAGGAAAATGGAGAAGTGCCTGTCTAGAGTACAGGCGTGGAGGTCGCGGGTGGGGAGGAGGGGAGACATGGGACATTGGTTGATTGGGGAATGTTGCACTCGGTTGATGGGTGGTGTTTCTTTACATGACTGAAACCCAAACACAATCGTGTATGTAATTAAGGTGTTTAAATAAATTTAAAAAAAAATCTAAAACAAAAAAGAATTTTATATTTAATTTTTAGTTATCTGAAGTAGTAGACCATGGATTAAAATATACTAAATAATGTCCTTGACAGTCACTTGTGGTAAGACTTTCCTAGTTTGTTTATGGGAATATGCTTATTATAAATAAAAAGGTTATGAACATTAATGTAGAGATTAAATTTGTGAACATAAGTTTTCATTTTTCCGAGATAAATGCCTAAACAGTGTGGGGAAAAAAAGATAATAGTTAAAGTTTCTCATATAGGCTAAATGGTGTCAATGGATCTCACTCCACCACAGCAAGGTGACCCAGACTGAGGTTGCTTAAACATTTTAGGGGAAACATTCTTCAAAGGGGGTCCTGGTGAGGTTGAAACTGATCATCATGACCTCATTGCTGCTGTCTTCCTGACACCCCAACATCTTGGAAGGACAAAAACTCATTTTCCAGTGCTATGTCTAACTCGTTTCTTCTCCATAGAAAGTGAGAGTCCTACTATATCTTGATTTTTGAATTACTTCTTACCCAGCCCTTCTTCAGCTGTATTCCAATATTATTCTCCCCCTCCTTTTTTTTTTTTTTGGTTTTTGGGCCACACCCGGAAGTGCTAGGGGTTACTCCTGGCTGTCTGCTCAGAAATAGCTCCTGGCAGGCCGGGGGGACCATATGGGACACCGGGATTTGAACCAACCACCTTAGGTCTCTGGATTGGCTGCTTGCAAGGCAAACGCCGCTGTGCTATCTCTCCGGGCCCCTTATTCCTCCCTTTTTGAATGTTCCTTGAACCTTGTCAAGTCCCCTATGTCACCCAACCCCTTTGCTCTGCTTCTTTGCCGTTGGTCCCCTAGATGATTCCTTATGGCATTCTCCAAGGAGAATGACTCAGAAAACTGGGATAGGGTAGGTGGAGAGCCCCAATCTTTCCTTCTCCGGGGTCTGCAATCCCACTTTTACATCTCTAGAGGGTGGCTACTAGCTTTGGTTCCCAGTCAAAAGACTTTGAAAGATGGGTGAGACAAGATACAGGTGAAAGAGGCCACGGGCTAGGACGGGCTAAGGCAAGGCAGGGGGTCACAAGTGGCTGAGGTTCCAGACTCTCCTGTTGAACCAAAAAGAGTGACTGAATCAAAGGGCCCAAATGCTCACCATTCAGAAGTCAGTTGAGAATATTCTCAGTGGAAGAGAAATCTAATACTGATTTGGGTATAGCAACATGAGAAAATGGCAAAACATTGTGTCCCTAAAAGAAATCACCTGGGAAAGGACCAGAAAGATATTATAATGAGTAAAGCACTTGCCTTGCATGTGGACATATGGTTCCATTCCCAGCACCCCATATGGTTTCCCAAGCCTGTCACAAGTGATCCCTGAGCATAGTCAGGGGTAAGCGCTGAACAATGCCAGGTGGGGATATTGGGAGGTGGGTTTATTGGGGTTCAGAAGTCTATAAAGCTCCGCTAATGAACATCCTTTCAGGAGCTCTTGCAGATGGGAGAGATTGATTGTGTGCATGTGGATTTGAAGAAGCTGGATGGTAGGTAGAGATGGAGGAGAAAGGAACCCTTCCTCCCGCCCGCTTTTTCTCAGTTTTCTATAGAGCAGGGGGCACCTGAAACACCTGCTCTATCAGCGTGAAGTCCAAGGGCCCCCCCCCCACTTCCTGGGGTAAAGGTGCCAACTTGGACTTTTAAAGTGAAATTTTGTGAGTCTAATATGTTCTCTTTGGTTCTGGGTATTATGTTGAAATGTTACTTTCAGCCTGGGGCTTAAGCCTGGTTGGGGAAGAAAATTAAAAGAGAAAAGGGACTGTGTGCAGGGGAGAGAAAAGGAATGCCATCTTGCAACATCCAGCTGGAGTCAGTGGCCAGTGCACCTGGAACAGTGGTTTGTCTTTGTGAAAACTGAGAAAAACACTGACTAAGGCAACCCTGGTCTGTGGAGCTCTACCTGACAGTCATCAGGGATCTCTTTGGAGAGTCTGGTGCTTGCTCTTTCTCATCCATCTATGAGTGGACCTAGTTAACAGAAACACACAAACATACAAAGATTGAGAACACCTCTGAATATTGGGGACAGGAAAAGACAAGGAGGCCTGGGTGGTGCTAGTTATGAAGAACATGAGGATAATGTTTTCTCACTAGAAAGTCCCCCCATATCAATAACTCCTATTTCTTTTCTTTGTGTTGTTGGGTTTTATTTGGGGGCCACATTCAGTGATTCTTATGGTGTTTTTCCTGGCTCTGCTCTGTAGCTCTTAAAAACTATTCCTGGCAGTGATTGGAGGAGCATATGGTGATGCCAGGGATCAAACCCAAGTTGGCTGTGTGCAAGGCAAACTACTTGCTCTATTATCATTCCATCTCTTCTTTCCATTTCTATAGAAGTCCAATACATCAACTCTAGTTCACCTACTTCCTATTGAATAGGTCATTACTAGAATGATGGGAGATATAACTCTTGGTCTCTTTTTGTAAGACATCTAGTTTAAAGGAAATTGTTTATGAGAATTTCCACTCTCCCTTATGCTTCTATCTGTGCCTGGAATATAGGTCAGATTAACCTCTGGGAAAGCTAGAAGACTTCTATAATAGTCTAATTTAATATTTCTTCCATTCCCCATACACCACATGTTTGGTGTTTGCTATTTCCAGGGGTCCTGCACTTACTTTATGGCCTGTACCCAGAGGAATGTGCTATTAAGTTCACCTTGCTTGTTTGTTTGGGGCTATATCTGCCTGGGCTCAGGGATTACTCCTATTGGGTTTTAGGACCATTTAGAGTGCCAGGGATTAAATATCAGTTGGGTGCATGCAAAGCAAGCACCCTAACCACTGTATTATGTCTCTCACCTATTTAAAAAATTTTTATTTATCTATTTGGTCCACCTTTGGCAGTGCTTGGGGACTACTCCTGCCCCTGTGCTCTGGTAATTTCATCTCTTAGTTTCTTCTGTGTCTATTTCAGTCTATCAGTTGTATGTTTTCATAATCTGATAGAATTTTTATTTAGAAATCTATAGAATTCTTATAGAATTTAAAATATTTAATTTTATTTTATAAATAAATTTTATTTATTGACCACATATCATTGTGGTTATTTCACTGAAATTTACATCAAGTTCTTCATCTACAACCTATCTGGTTTTGTAAAAAGGTCAATCTTGGGGCCGGAGAGATAGCATGGAGGTAAGGCATTTGCCTTGCATGCAGGAGGTTGGTGGTTCGAACCCCGGCATCCCATATGGTCTCCTGAGCCTGCCAGGATTGATTTCTGAGTATAGAGCCAGGAGTAACCCCTGAGCGCTGCCGGGTGTGACCCAAAAATCAAAAAAAAAAAAAAAAAGTCAATCTTAGTAGTCAGTGTAAGTCAGAAAGAAAATCTGGGAATTCCAGTTTGGGAAAGTCATGACCAGATATTAGAAAAATTTGCAATTTAGTTCAATTTACAGCTTAAAAATATATATATGAACTTTAAAGATAATGATGAGGACTATAATATGTTATCTGCAAAGAGTTATAATATTGAGTAAGTCTGAGACTTATAAGAAATCTCAGCTTGAGGTCTCAACAGCCCCCTCAAGGTTCAGGAATCCTATGATTGCCTTTTTGGTAATCACCCTTTAACTGCACCTATATTTCTAGGTCTCTCTTTTCAAGGTCCCACAAATGTCCTTGGACTTAGGGCCTGCCTAGAAACTCTCCTGATCACCCTCCTAGGCTAAAACCCCATAGCAATGTATTAGACTGTTTTCTCTTCTTTGCCCCTATAATCAATTTTATTTTAATTTTTGGTATTGGGGTCACATTCAGCAGTGCTCAGGGGATGCTGAAGATCAAGAACAGATCACTGCATGCAGGACAAGTGCCCAATCTCTCTAGTCCCTATAGTCAATTTTAGTTCTTTTATGAAGCAGTATGTTCTCTGGCTTTTCAGTCAATGTCTTGGTAATATAGTCAGCTTATAAATTATTTATTATAAGATAAAAATATTTCCTTCTGAATTTATGCAAAATATACCTCTTTGATAAATAAAAATACTTAAAGTTTCTCAGTCTAATGGTGCCAGGGAAAGAAAAGCAAATATTTCAGTTTTATTTCTAAAAATGGTGCAGTCTACTAGGTTGCTATAGGTCACATCAGTTCAAAAAGGAAAAACAAAACATTGTTTTAAACAAAAAATCAGGGGCCAGAGAGAGAGAGCACAGCAGGCAAGTAGAGCATTTGCTTTGCATGCAGTAGACCTGAAAACCTGGCTTTGATCCCCACACCCCCTATGGTCTCTTGAATCTACTAGGACTGAATCCTGAGTGCAGAACCAGGAATAAATCCTTAGCACTGCATAGTGTGGCATCCCCCAAGAAATCATCAGAAATTATACTTACTTTCATTAGTTTGTTCATTCCCAAGTAGAAAATTTTAATCTATGGTTGGCTATTCTTAGGAGCACATTTTTTCATTTCTGTTTCTAATTCTTTTTTTTTTTTTGAGTCACACGTGGCAGCGCTCAGGAGTTACTCCTGGCTCTATGCTCAGAAATAGCTCCCTGGCAGGCACGGGGGACCATATGGGACACCGGGATTCGAACCAACCACCTTTGGTTCTGGATCGGCTGCTTGCAAGGCAAACGCCGCTGTGCTATCTCTCCGGGCCCGTCTGTTTCTAATTCTTATTTCATTTCATGATAAATATGTATTCTATATGACTTGTCTAAGTCCTTTACTTTGAATTCTTTTGCACGCAAAGAATAGAGGAAACAATATTGGCAAAGGGTAGACAATACCAAATAACCATAATCAAAATTCTTATTAACAGGTCTGGGAATTTGCTCAAACCATGGACATAACATTCCAACAATAATACCCAGAATTGAAGAGACTCTATTAGACTCATGAAGTTTTGCATAATCTTTCTAACTTTATTTACGCATTGTAGATTATAAAGTTAATAATACACATGGTTCAGCATTCAATATTCTCGGGCCAATCCCACACCAGGTGACCTTCATAGTCATTAGTTTCTCTCCCATCTCTGAAGCCTGCTTCTTAGTAGGCACAAATTAATTTATAGTATATTACTTATTACAACAAATCATCAAGTTTAGTTTTCAAAAATGATTTTGTAAATAAAAATTTGTGAAAATTGTTATATCTCACAATGGTTTTATTAAAGTCATTTGTCAGAGGGTTTACTGCAGTGTTCGTTACTAGTTGAGCCTTCTGTGTCATTGCCTCTATTTTTTTTTCACTTATTGAGAATAGTTGCCTTCTATAATATTTTTCCATCTAATTTGCTGCTGTGCTCTCATTGGGCTGTCAGTATTGTGGAATTTGGAGGTTTCCTGTGGCTGCATACATGACCAAGCACGCCAGGAGCTCCAGGATTAGTAAGCGTGTGACAATTCACATCTAAAGTCTCTCTTGTGGGGCCCCCAGATTTTTCTTCGTAGGGACTGGTATACCTGTGCATTTCATCCACTTGGCATCTCTTCTGAGATTATTCAGGTATCAGGAAAGCTGGGTCTGTTCCATGGCAAAGGCTGTGGGATGTGGGTTAGTTTTGCATACTTTTTGTAAACCCATTCTAAAATTTCCCCCATTTCTTTAATTAAGTAAAGTCTTTACTTTTTTTCTTAGATTTTTGATTTCTGGAAAATTTTGCGAGAGATTTTTATAAAAGGTATAAAGCATGATTAGGAAATGCTATTTGACTAGCCATTTTACCAGAGTGACAAAGTAGTTCCTTACAACTATAGCAAAAGAAATACAGAGCAAAGTCAAATTCAAAACACAACAGAGCAAATACAACAGAGTTCTAAAAATTCTGTCCCACCTCTCCTGGTTCTACAAAGGAGAAGGGTTCAAAGGACAAAGTGTCCAAAGAACAAGGACAGAGAATTTCTGATTGTGCATGTTGAGGACTTAGCCAGTCTTGGAGATCATCGACTCTTTTCCTCCATCAACAGCATGCATAGTGCACAGCTGGTGCTATGAAAAGAAGGAAAGAGAGGGGCCAGAATGATAGCACAGTGGTAGGGTGTTTGCCTTGCACTCGGCCAACCTGGTACAGACCCAGGTTCGATCCCTGGCATCCTATATGATCATCCGAGCCTGCCAGGAGAGATTTTTGGGTGCAGAGCCAGGAGTAACGCCTGAGTGCAGCTGGGGGGTAGCCCAGAAACAAAAACAAAAAGAAGAAAAGGGAGAGTTCCCAAGAAAAATGGGTCTAGGCAGCAGCTGTGAGCAAATACCAGATGTAGTCACTATGACCTGTAAAAAGGTTATGTCATGGTGCTGCTGTGACCAGTCTTCTGCCTTTGAAAACCAAGAGGCCTAAGTTGCTCTCTGGGACTCACCATCACTCCTAGCTGGCTTGCCAAAGTATGTTACCAAACCTAAAAGTACTTGCTTTTTTACAATTTGGAGGCTCAAATTTGGTGAGGTTGCTGAGGAGATAGCTCAAATGGTAGAGCATGTGTTGAGTATGTCAATGGCTTTGAGTTCAACCCCTGGCACTGCCTCACCACTGATCCTTGGAACAATCACTGGATATACCTGGTGTTTGTTCCCAAGGATGGTTCCTGGCAGTATTTAGGGAGGGAGGGGGAGAGAGAGAGACAGAGAGAGAGAGAGAGAGAGAGAGAGAGAGAGAGAGAGAGAGAGAGAGAGAGAGAGAGAGAGAGAGAGAGAAATTGGTTGTTAGAAGAGTGAAAACTTCATTTAGATGCTAGCAACCTAAGAAGACAGTGACCTTGGTCTAAAACTCTACTTTTAGCCTGGAGCTTGGGGTTATGTAAGGTTTGTTGGGGGAGTAAGTTAAAAGATGGGGCCTTCGAGGTGGTGCTAGAGGTAAGGTGTCTGCCTTGCAAGCGCTAGCCAAGGAAGGACTGTGGTTCGATCCCCCGGCGTCCCATGGTCCACCCAAGCCAGGGGCAATTTCTGAGCGCTTAGCCAGGAGTAACCCCTGAGCATCAAACTGGTGTGGCCCGAAACCCCCCAAAAATATAATAATAATAATAATAATAATAATAATAATAATAATAGAAAAGGACTGTGTGCCAGGGGAGAAAAAAATGCCATCTCACAACATCCAGTTGGAGTCAATGCCAGTTAATCAGCTGGAAATGGTGGTCTGTCTCTTGTGAAAACTTTGGGATAACACTGTTGAGCAACACTGGTCCTTGGGTCTCTACCTAACAGCCATTAGAAACCTCTCTGGAGAGCCTGATGCTTGCTTGTTTTCATCCATCCATGACTGGACCTAGTTAACAGGAAACATACAGACATGAGAACACCCTTGAGTACTGGATGACAGGGCAAAGACCAAAGGGAAGGGGTGAAATGTGCTAAACTGGTGTGTAGAGAATAAGATGGAGTAACTAATGCTTGCTTATTAGAATCATGCTAGGCATGCTCAGATCTTCAGAGAATTCAATCTGTCAAAGGAGCTCAGAGGTAGGTATCTGCAGACAGAAGACAAGCCACCTGTGTCCACCAAATCTTTGGCAAAGCTCCGTCTTCTTTCTTACCTTTTGGACTCTCCCACTGGACACTAGTGAATGATCGAAAGGCACAGAGAGGCTCAGAGCTTGCCTTCAGGTCACCTAGCAACTCTAAGGGTTTTGAAAAATCATGCAGTCCTGGTGGGCAGTTTGGTTTGTGACACCCCCCCCCCCCAGACCCCTCCAGGCGTCTTCCTGTAGACAAGACCTCCCGCAGATACTTTTTGGGGTAAGGGCTTCCTGACTACTGTTGAGAGGAACAGCAAGCCCAGACCGCAAAAAGATCCAAAGGAGACAGTATTCCTGCACTGGGAGAAGGGCAGGAAGCAGAGGACGCCCTTCCAAGAGGAGTTTCAGGAGGTGGAATGGGGCTGGAGAGCAGCTCTGGCAGGTGAACAGAGACAGGAGCTGGGAGAGACAAGGGAGGGGAACCCAGTGCAGTTCCCCACCTCCACCCACCCAGAGGCAGAACCTGATACTCACCTTGTCTATGGTGGCTGTTGGTGAGAGAGTTGGAGCCGTGGCAAGTACCTAGCAGGGGTTACTTGAATCTGCTACATCTCCCCGTGTCTTCTTTGACCATGGAGTATTATGCATCTCCTGCTGAGACTGGGGTTCAGAGTATGGCCCCAGAACTTTCATCAGGCCTCAGTACTTGCTGTGGGGGCTGAGGAAGCTTGAAGCTTAGCACTATCCTTTGTTCCAAGGCATCATTGATGCCCAGTCCCATTAGGGACTACTTAGAATCACAAAGTGCTAAGAACTCTCAGATGTTGGGGTGTGGGAGCTATGAGCACAGACACCTTTGAGATGGCAGGTAGGGCCTCTCCTCCATAGTGACCCACTGCTATTATCAAGGACTGCAGGATGCCAAGTATCCAGTGCAAGGCCACAGTCCCATGACACTTTCTGGCCTGAACCCCCAATGTCTCCATGTCCTCTGCACCCATACTGACAAGCCAACAGTTTCCAGGGGTCTCTTGTAATGAGTCCCTGATCAATCTCATCCCCTCTCACCTGCTTACCAGATCCAGGAGCAGGAGTGGTAATTGAGGACATACAGCAGCCAGGCTGAGTTCTGAGACAGGGACAGAAGCCCAGAAGTGACAGACCAAGGCAGAGGTCAGCCCTTGATCACATGGGTCACAAAGCCCAGTGGAATAATAGATGTGGACACCCGACTGGTATGTTTGCAGCCCTTGAACTGTAGAACTTTGATAATGACCGTGAAGAAAATAGGAGACTGAATAGAAGCTAGAAGCAGTCCTGAAAGAGACAGAAAGAGAAATAGATCTCTGGAGAACTATCCTGAGGCCCTGGACTGGCATGGTGGGGGTCATGTTGGCTGAGCAGACATGCTTCTTAGGGCCCAATTGCCTACAGGCAGGCAGGCAGGGGCAGGAGAGATGCCAGTGGGGTGCGGCAGTATGGGCATGTCATCCTTTGGGTGGCATTGTGTCCCTGAGATTTCCTTGCAACCTCTAGCCAAGAACTCAGCAGAGACCCCCACCTGAGCAGTAGCAGGCACTTGGGGACCAGGCTGAGCCCCTGGGTTCCAGTCTCAGCTCTACCACTTGTCCTGGCGAGTTCAGGGAGCCTAGGGCAGCTCCCTCAGAGGTTGAAGCCCTTAAATGTGAAACAGGAACATGTCAGGAACACAAAGGGAGTGCCCCACCTCACTCTCTGCTCAACCACAAACCTAAAAGCCACCATAGTCCTCTACTTCCTCATCCCTTCCTTCCTATGCTCTCAAGTTCAAAATATTCAGGGCATTTGCTTCTTCTGCACCATTGCTCCTCTCCCCACTGCAGCTGCGATCATTTTGTAAATGCAAATGTTCCTTTCCTTCCCCTGACTAAAACAAATCCTTAAATGGCTTCTTACCACTCTGAAAATTAGGTCCTCGCACATGATCACCTCCTCCTACCTCTCCCGGCAAGGCTCCTCCTGCCCTCTCTCCTCCCACCTTCAGTCACTCTGGTGCTGTTCCAGCTCTCAGTGCAGACACGCCAGCTTGCCTTCGGCCCTTGCCCTTGCTGTCCCCTCAGCCTGGAACGAGGCCCTCCTGTCTCCGGGTAACTGACTCCCACTCAGATGCCCCCCCCCCACTCCTGGTCTAATGATCAACACCTTCTAAGGGACATTTCCTGGGCACCCGAATCAAACCTCTTTACTTAGCCACTGCACAGTCACCTGTGCTGTTTCCCAGCTTTTAGTTTCTTTTTGGAAATATATATTTCTTGAGTGTGATTTTTTGTTCATTTATTTTAAGGTCTGGTTGCCACACAGGACAGAAAATCCTCAAGGACAGAAATCACATCTGTTTTGTTAGCTGTTTTTCCCAGTGCCCTGAGTTAGAGTTGATGAAATCAAGAAAGGGAGGGGAGTTAAGAGAGGTGGGAGGGAGAAAGGAAGGAAGAGAGGAAGGAAGGAAGAAAGGAAGGAAGGAAGGAAGGAAGGGAGGAAGGAAGGGAGGGAGGGAGGGAGGACAGGGGGAGGGAGGGAGGAAGAAAGAAAAAGGAAGCAAGGAAGGAAGGGAGGGAAGGAAGGAGAGAGGGAGGGAGAGGGAGGAAGGGAGGGAAGGAAGGCGGGAGAAGGAAGGAAGGAAAGGGAGGAAAGAAGGAAGTAAAGGGAGGGAAGAAAGAAGGAAGGGAGGGAGGGAAAAAGAGGGAGGGAGAGAAGGTTAGAAGGAGAGAAAAAAGGAAGAGGAGGGAGAGAAGGTAGGTGGGCCTTTTGTATGGCCATATTTACACAGTACAATGGCCATATAAATGACCACATAAATAACCCTCCTTTTCCAGGAAGCTCCTGGAGACCATCTCTGCAAAGTGCCTACAATTTAGTCCCACAACAATCCAGCTGCGACACACTGGGCATTTCTAGACACTGACATCCTCATCTGAATCTTTTTTCAAGCCTCCTATTTCTTAAAGTGCCACTTCCTGGGTGACAGGAATGTTCCTGTCATTCTACTTGACATTTCCCTTTTCCTAAATTCATGTTAAAATAGATATCTTCTATTCCAGTTATGCTCATTGATTTATGGCCTGTTGCTTTTGTCGGCATTGTAATAATATTTTACAGATCTATTCTGAGTTCTTATTGTCCTCACAGTTTCATTAACCATTAAACCAAGCTAAATAGAGTAACAGTTGTTTCATTTAACATCTGAAGCTTATTCTTGTTAAGGAAATAATTTAGACAAAAATAGCTCTTGTAAATCCTGAATGGTGTATGAATTGAAGTCGTGGCAGTTTATAGAACTTCATTCTATTAATAATCACAGTGTTTCCAATTTGTTCCCTTCAGCTAATAATGGAAATCCAATCTCGCACCCCCATTTCCATCCCTGAGCACTGTCTAGAGTTTAGAACTTTGAGGAGAGAGACCAGAAGTCTAAAAGCTTCAGTGCCTCCTCATACCCTCCAGATGTTACCTCAAAAAAAGAAGCGGGACCTGAGCAATAAAACAGCTTAAGCTGCTTGCCTTGTAATGGCCAATCTGGGTTCAATACCTGGCATCCCACATAGTCCCCCTAGCCCACCAGGAATGATTTCTCAGTACATAGCCAGGAATAATCCCCTAGCACTACTGGGTATGGCCCCAAACAAACAAACAAAAAAAAAAAAGGAAGAAGCTTCTTCAAAAGGGCAAATGCACCTCATTAAAAGTGGACACCAGATATGGAGCATTGCCTACAAGCACCAGCTCCTCTGAATAGCAAGTGGGGGTGGATGGAAGGAGAAAGGAGCAACATAAAAATGTTTCTGGTGTGTGTGAGGGAGGGCAGTGTGGACTTGGTGTGTTGCACCCTAGTGTAATCAGAGGCCGGTGCTCTCTTAGACCCGTTAGAGAAGCGTGTAGGCATGGTCTGGGCCAGAGACCCATGGGCCAGAGCTTGGAGCCTGGAGCTTGGAGATCCAAGAGCTTGGGGCTAATTATCCCTAAACATGGAAGCAGAGGGTTTGGGAGGATCAGAGAGCATCTGAGTCTCCAGTGAAGAGGTCACTCTCCTGCTTATGCTCTAGTCCCACCCACCACACTGATCTCATCAATATGGCTTCCTGCTCTGGGATTCCTAACTCATCACAGGGTCTCTGTTGGACAAGACAGTGCCAGACACCAGAAAACTACCCAGATCACCCCCTCATCCATAGTCAAAGCATAGCCAACCTTCATTGTGTGTCCAGCTTCTGCTTTCCAACATCCCCCTGAGAGAAGGGAGGTGGATTCTGACTACAAATGTTATTTCCAGACTAGGGGACCCAAGAAACTCTTGAAACCTTGGAGAAAAGGCAGCTTTGCCAACTTTCCTTTCACTCCTCTTCCCCCAAGCGTCTTCTCTTGGTATTCGTTTATTATTTTTTAGTTGGTTTGAGGGCCATTCCAGTGCCTTGGAACTACTGTTCAATTCTCCTGGTGTGTTCAGAGGACCAGGTGGTTCTGGGACAGGAAGTGAGTATCCCAAATGCAAACTCTGAACTCAGCCTTCAAGATATCTCACCCTTGACCTCCTTTTCTGCTTCACACATTTGCCCCCACCTTTCCATGTCTCTCTGTCCTTGTGGAAGTTTTGTTTTCTTCTTCCTGGGCTATGCATACATCCCAGAAAAGAAAAGACAGGGAAAGTTGCAAAGGGCTGGTTGCAGAACCACCAATCCTTCTGCAAAATCCATGGGAACCAGAAGACCAGGGAAGTAAAAGAACTAAGGGTCAGAGAAACCAGACCATTATATAATTGTTTCCTAAGAACTTCATGAGAAACATGAGGAAGAGGAAAGCTGAGCTCACAGAAGTTAATGGTGAAAGTTGGGCACTGTTGAGCACTAGGCTTATTTGGAAAAGTAATATGCAAGCACTGCCTTTCACTCTCAAGTATTATGAAGTCTGGGGATGGGATATGAACTTGAACAAACAAAATAAAACCCCACAGCCTTCAGATCAGGGGTAACATGTAGTAAGGGATGGACACCATTGAGAGGAGGACGTACAGAAACAGAATGCACAGGGACCTGAGCAGTAGCTCAGCGGTAGGGTATTTGCCTTGCATGGAATTGACTTAGGACAAACCATGGTTTGATCCCCCAATGTCCCATATGGTCCCACAAGCCAGGAGTGATTCTGAGTGCATAGTCAGGAGTAACCCCTGAGCATCAGTGGGTATGACCAAAAAACAAACAAAAAGAAACACATGGCAGGAACCATTAGCAGAAGGACACTCAGTTCAGGAACACAAAGTGCAGGATGGGAACTATTGAGAAAAAGACATATAAAAGGTGAACCTCACAGTTGTCTGGTATTTCTATTCAGGCAGTTTTGCAAAATGGTTGATATCAGAACTCAGAGCTTCAAAAGTGGCTAATATTTAAGGAGTTGGAGAGTTAGTTGTTAAGGTTGAACTGTATGGTTCCTATCCACCACCCCTCCTCCTGAATCACCCTTGAGTTCTGACCTCAGAAAGTGACATCTTTGGAGATAAAGTCTTTAAAGAGGAGATTAAGTTAATATGAGGCCATCAGGGTAAGGGCTAATCCAATCTGACCCCTTTCCTTATGAGAACATGACTTTTGGACACTTTGTTCTCATCCTTCAATCCTCTAAAGCTATAAGAAACACCTTTCTGTTGTTGAAGTCACTCCATCTGTGGTAGTTTGTCTGATGAGTCTAGCAATAATACAACAACAAGAGAGGGGAGATGTGCTGGCAGGAGACTGGTATCTACAAGGGCTTGCCCTAGGCACTTGGCTAAGGACTGGGCTATTTTGCACAAGCCTTCAGAAGCCCAGCTGAAAAGTGGTCATTGTAAGGTGAGAGGTGAAGAGTTACTACAGGTAGCAAGGGGGCTTTGAGAGAGAGACCATCAAAAGAAGAGAGACCTTAGCAAAGACTTCAAGCATTCAGAAATCAACCCAGAAAGACAACGCCTTGGAAGAAACAGCCATGCTTTAGAGTAAGTGCCATACTCAACATACAAGACCCAAGGGACAAACAAAGAGAGCCAAGAAAAAATTTAGCCTGCCAGTATCAAGATGATCCATCGAGATATCTACCAGGACAAAAGTAGCTTAATATCTACCAGAACAAAACTCAATACTCTTTAAAGGAAGAAAACATAAACTTCACTCAGCAATGTCTTATCCATTGTTCTCAATAGACAACACAGGTTTTTTTAGACAAGCAGAAGCAAGAACATATGGGACATAATCCAGAAAAATAAACCCATAATACTTTAAATCAATACAAACAGGTCCCCTAAGAAACTACAATGTTAGAATGAATGCATAGACATTTTAAAACAGCTATCATAAATAGTTTCAAAAATTAAATAGAAAATAATGGGGCTGGGGCCATAGTACAGTGGGTTGGAAAATTGCTTTGCATGTGGCTGATCTAGGTTTTATCTCTGGCACTCTATTTGAGCCTTGAGCCTGCCAGATGTGATCCCTCTGCTCAGAGTAAGGAGTAAGTCCTGAGCACGACTGGATGTGGACCACCCCCCAAAGAAAAAAATGAAAAGGAAAAAAGTATCTAATAAGTGAAATAATAGGGGGAAATGATTGATTCATATGAAAATTCTAGAAATAAAAGCAACAAGATAGAAAATAAATAATTTGGAGAGATTTTGCCACTGAGCTGATACAGGTATGCTCAGTCTTTCAGCTCAGATCTCTGCAGCCTTCTCAGGATCTGGAAGGACTGAGTCCCTGTCCTATGGAAGAACCAGTGCTCCATCTACACTCAACTTCTGCTGACAAATAAACAGCCCAACACCAAAATAGATCTCAAAAAGATACTACGGCTGAACTGATCCAGGTAAGCCTGGTCTCTGGCCCAGATTTTTGGGCCTTCTCTGGATAAAAGTGGGCCAAGTCTCCACCAAGTACTGGAAAACCCAGCACTCCAGCCATACCCAACTTCTGCCAGCATATAAATAGCCCAGCTAAGACTCCATACTGCTGAATCATACTAGTTCCATAGCTCCCAGAACGTGCAGCCACATATGAGCTGCATAACATCTCCAAATTTTACAGCCCTGATAGTTTAGTGGGAGCACAGCAAATTAGATGGGAGAGTTGTGGAGAAGCCCACAAAAATCAATGAGTAGTAACAATAACACAGAAGACTCAACTAGCACGTAACAGTTCAGTAAATATTCAATGACTTTAGTAACATTATCATGAGAGATAACATATTGTCAGAAAAAAATATAAAGTAAATTTGTGCTTGCTACAGGATAAGCTAGGCATTAGGATGTGTGGGTAGGTAACTGAGGACATTGGTGGAGGGAAGTTCACACTGGTAGTGGGATTGGTGTTGAAATATTGAATACCTAAAACAACTGTAAATCATGCTGCTTAAATAAAGTTTAAATAAAACATTTGCTGGGTAAACACTGGAGTATGCAGAAGAACTGGAACTTAAAAATAGAATAGTAGGGGCTGGAGAGATAGCAAGGAGGTAGGGCGTTTTCCTTGCATGCAGAAGGACGGTGGTTCGAATCCTGGCATCCCATGTAGTCCCCCAAGCCTGCCAGGGGCGATTTCTGAGCATAGAGCCAGGAGTAATACCTGAGCGCTGCCGGGTGTGACCCAAAAACAAACAAACAAACACGAAAATAGAATAATAGAAGTAATACAGTAGGGGGCCAAGGGATAGCACAGTGGTTGGGCATTTGCATTGCATGCAGCCAATCCAGGACAGACAGTGGTTCGAATCCCAGCATCCCATATGACAAATAAATCCCAGCATCCCATATATCACCCTGCCTACCAGGAGCGATTTCTGAGCGAGAGCCAGAAGTAAACCCTGAGCACCACTGGGTATGACCCAAAAACAAAAAACAAAAAACAAAAAAAAAAAGAAGAGAAACATGTTAAGAAATGACCAGGGCCCGGAGAGATAGCACAGTGGCGTTTGCCTTGCAAGCAGCCAATCCAAGGACCAAAGGTGGTTGGTTTGAATCCTGGTGTCCCATATGGTCCCCGTGCCTGCCAGGAACTATTTCTGAGCAGACAGCCAGGAGTAACCCCTGATCACCGCCGGGTGTGGCCAAAAACCAAAAAAAAAAAAAAAAATGACGAGATTCACTGACCCACATTACAAGATCCAATAAAATAACACATATAATCTTTTAATCAAAAGGAAAGAAGAAATATAGAATTGAGCAGAAAAAAAATACACCCATTTTGGGACTAGGAAGTTCAAGACACACACACACACACACACACACACACACACACACACACGTTTAGCGCATTTAACCTTCTCATTATCAAACTAAAAAACCTTGAAAACAGCTGGGGGGAAGAGTTTACACATAATACAGGGAAGGAGCAATTGTATACAAATAACAGCTGCTTTTTCACAAGAAACAATGTAGGTGAGGAAACAATAGACTATCTTTAAAGTGCTAATGTAAACAGAAAAGGATTTTTAACTGTCAATACAGAATTCTTCATCCAGTGAAAACCATTTGCAGAAATGCAGGAAAGCAGGTATTTTCAGAAAAAGTAAAGCTAGCAGAATTTCTCACCAGCAGATATTCATAAAAGAGTAATAGTAAAAGTTCTTTTCAGTTGAATAGAAACGGTATTTCCACAAAACGTGTTCTATGGGGAGAATAAAGAATTCCAGAATATATGCATACATATAAAAGACCTTTTTTTCCTAAATTGTTTTAGAAGGCAACTATTAAGAATAACACTGCACAATTGGATATATAGCTTTTATAGAAGTGAATTCTATTACAATGATAACACAAAGAATAAGGTAGCAAGGGATAATTCCACTGCAAGTTCTTACATTGTATGTCAAGTAGCGTAATAGGAATTCATGTAGATTTGCTGTATTAAGGAAGCAAATCTGAATTTCTAAGTTATTGCTGATGTGTAGGCAAGAGAAAAGCTCAAAAACTATTAGGTGAAGTGAAAGAAGATATAATATACTGTGTGCTATATGATTCCATTTATATGAAATTATATAATAAGGTAAAATTATAGTGCTAGAAAGCAGATAGTGGGATGTGAAGCCAGTAATCAGGAAGGATGACTATAAGGTTTGAAGACATTTTTTAGGGGAATGGAGAAGTTTTAGATTGGAATTAAATGGCATTTACACAACTGCATACAATTACCAAAACCATCAACCATATCTCAAATGAGTGAATTTTTGTGTCTGTAAAGGATACCTCAGTAAAGCAGAGGTCACCTCAGAATGATACAACTCATTGGCCAAGGGATGTGGCTCGGTAGTAGAGTGCCAGCCTTTCATGCACAAGGCCAAAAGTTTAGTCTCTCTGATCACCTGTACCACTAAAGTCTGTGGCCCCCAATAACCATCGCAATTAAATGTGCAAGCCCCAGGCATTGCAATAGCAACTCTAAGAGAAAGGAAGGGGGAAAACCTAAAGAAAAAGAAAAGAAATACAAATAACCAAGGTTATCCAGACCACCAAAGCTTTAATGCTCAGGCTGCAATTGCTTAGCATTCTGGAAATCATCACCTGCCTCAGGTAGCAGAACAATTATGAAGTAGGTGAAGGGAAGCTGCCTTCTGATCAGGCAGATGAAGGGCTTCCTCTTGGAATCCTACGCAGGCTGCTCCATCACCAGCAATGCTTGGGTCGGAATGGTTGCTCTCCATTGAGTTGTGAGTAATACCAAAAGTCCTCATGGGCTTTTAAGAAAGTCACAGGTGAAAGCCCACCCAGGTTCCTCCCAGCGTCCTCTTCCATGCTTCTGCTCTGCTACACCTACATGCTTGCTGGTCTTCAAACCACCAGACATGCCTCTGCCATAAGACTTTGCTCCATTTGCTCCTTCTGCCTGCAATGCTCTTCTCCCAACTGTCACAGGATGGCTCAATTCACTACCTTTAAGACTTTGTCCAGATCTGACCTTATCAAAAAGGTCTGTGCTGCTGGAGTGATAGCCCAGCAGTAGGGCGTTTGCCTTGCACTCAGCCGACCCAAGACAGACCAGGATTTGATCCCCGGCATTCCATATGGTTCCTCAATTCTGCCAGGAGTAACCCCTGAGTGCTGCCAGGTGAGGCCCAAAAACCAATCTATGCCAATCACCACACTTTGACTGCCCTCTCAGAATCCCTACCCCTGCTACTCTATTTGCCAACTTTGTTCTGTGTTCTACAGTGATCTCATGTACTTGACAATCTGCTTTTTTCTTATGTCTATTGCTTGTTGTCTGAGTTTGTCTGTGGAGTGGGAGCTCATGATGCATGCAGCTCTGTATGGTTGACATGCCCATCAGTAGGCTCCAGCAGGTGTGGCTGTGCTCAACACATACTGATTCTAATAACTCAATGCCTATCCATGAGCAAAATAGAATAATTCTCCAGCTCTCTCTCTCACTTTGGGCTGCTTATCTCTAATGGATATACTGAAGGTCTTTAGAGATAAGCATACTTGACCTTTGCCTTTTATATGGGCTGCAGTTATTAAAAAAGGACTTTTTTTGGGGGGGTCACACCCTGGGTGCTCAGGGGTTACTCCTGGGTCTGCGCTCAGAAATTTCTCCTCGAAGGTTCAGGGACCATATGGAATGTCAGAAATCAAACCAGGGTCTATCTGGGGTTGGCTGCATGCAAGGCAAATGCCCTACAGTTGTGCTATAGCTCCAGCCCCTTAAAAAGAACTTTTTAAGTTTATTGAGTTTCTCTGGTTTGCCATACTGTTAACAATGGATGTAATTTCAATACACACCCATCACCAGTTGCAGCTATTATTTTCTCCAGTGTGTGCTTTTGGTTTTCTTGTAATTATTGATCCATTTTAGGATTATAAATACTTTTAATATTTTTCAGGGAGAGGGCCTTGGACCACACTCAATTCTGTCCTTAGGGGACCATTTTATCCTGGAGATTGAACTAGGATTAGCTACATGTATGTAGGAAAAGGTCTTAATCAACCTTCTAAATTATTTATTTATTCATTGGTTTTTGGGGCCTCACCAGATGGTGCATAGATCTTACTCCTGGTTCTGTACTTAAGGATCACTCCTGACAGAGCTAAGGGAATCATAGGGGTGTCAGAGAGTGAACCCGAGTCATTCTATGAGAGGCAAGTGCTTTGCCTTCTGTACTATCCCTCCAGCCATAACCCTCAACCTTCTTTCTTATGCTTTTTGGATGTCTTGCTCAGAAAATCCTTCCTTACCCTGGAGGTCATGAGGATAATCTCCTTTTATAAGAGTTGTACAGTTTTGCCTTTTACATTGAAGCACTGAATACATGTGGAAGTGAGCTTTGTAGCATGACTATTTGCAGTACAATAATTCTGTTTTTTTATTATAAATTATAAAATTCTGTTTTTATTATAAATGTTTTTACTGTCAGCAATCCCTCCCAACTAAGCCTTTGTACCTCCTTTTTGCCACAGATGACGTTCTTATATACTCTATCACTTCATCTCTGCCTGTTGCCATACCATACCTCAGTGAAGAACATTTTAATATTCATTTTTGTTTTGTTTTGTCTTGGGGTGGCACACCTGGTAGCGTTCAGGGGTTACTTCTGGCTCTGTGCTCAGAATCACTCCTGGCAGGCTTGGGACACCAGAAAGGATGCTGAAGATCAAAACTGGGCCAGTCCTGGGTTGGCTGTGTGCAAGGCAAACGTCCTTCCTGCTGTGCTATTGCTCCAGCCCATATATATATATTTTTTTTTGTTTGTTTGGTTGGTTTTGGTTTTTGGGCCACACCCAGTGACAGGGGTTACTCCTGGCTCTGTGCTCAGAAATCACTTCTGGCTCAGGGGGACCATATGGAACACCGGGGATCGAACCCAGTTCTGTCCTGGGTCGGTTGCATGCAAGGCAAATGCCCTACCGCTGAGCTATCTCTCAGGCGCACATCCCACACATTTTACTGAAGCATTAAAATCATTCTTGAGGGGCTGGAGAGAAAGTAGAAAGGTTAAGGAACATACCTAACACATGACTGTGGTTGCAACTTTGTTTTTGATTCCAAAACCACACATGTCCCCTGAGCACTTCTAAGTGTGGTCTCTGAACACAAATCAATGTGTGATCCCTGAGCACTGCTGGGTATGATTCCTTTCCACCCCACACAATCATTTGTTAGGGTATAAGGGAAGGTCAGGCAGGGAGAAAGCAGGGGAAAAGGAAGAAGAAAAGAGGAGGGAGAAGAAGGAGAGAGGGGAACTGTGAGGGCAGGAAGCCCTGACATCACTTAGATACCCCTGAGATCCTTGCAGAAGGCCTGGTTAGCAGAGCAACTTGCCTGGCCCCAGACCTCCTCACCATTAAGCCCTTCACCTCCAGAGCTCCTTTGGACATCCTCCCCAGTCCGGGGCCTCTGCACCTGCCTAGTGTCCACCTGTCCCCTTCTGCAGGTCAGGTCCTCCCCCGTGCCCACATTACAGCTCCCTTTTCTGTGGTCCCAACAGCAAAGAATGTCTGCAACTGTCAAAGACGTGGCAGAGCATGAAATCAGTTACATAAGTTCTCTGGCTGCAACCCCGTGCATTCTCTTTGGTGTGAGACAGGGGAGAAAGGGAAAATTGTGCCTGGAGGTAGAAAGGAAAACAAAGACAAAATGATAGCCATCTTCCCAGAGGTCTCTTGAGGCTCATTTGTCCTGGCACCTTCTAGCCCCACCACCTGTCATCTGCCTTCCACATTTCTCCCAGAGATATCCACACCCCCTTTTCTTTCACAGCCCCTACCCACCCCCACCAGGCTCCTGAAACGGAACATTCCATTATCCTATAAAATGAAGGTCCATTGACTCAAGATCATGGGCAAATGTACTTAACTTTATGAATTGCCTCAAGCCTCACCCACCTAGTGCCTCCTCGGCCTGATTTCCTTGACCACATGACAGCTCCAGAACCATCTCTACTGCTGCTCCCACATCATTCCTCAGCCCTCCAGTCTTAGCAGGTTCTGTGCCCACCACTGGCGGGTGGGGGGGTGGGAGGGGGGCTCATCACAGGGTCTAAACCCTTGTTGTATGGGTTAAGCCCTTAGAGTGTGTGTCAAGCCCTTGTTATGTATGGTAAGCCCTTGTGTGGATTAATTCCTTGTGTGTGTTAAACCCTTGTTTGGTTAAAGCTCTTATTGTGCATCTTCAGCCTTTGAGTGTGTTATGCCCTTGTTGTGTGGGTTGAGGCCTTACTGTGTGTATTAAGACCTTGTTGTGTATGTTGTGTGTGTTAAATCCTTGAGTGTGTCAAGCTCTCTCCCTTACTCTCTCCTGGTGAATCCAAATCCTCCACATTTGCTCTCTCAGTCTTTCTGTTGTTTCCTTTTCTCTCTCTCTTTTTTTCCCTTGTCCACTGAGCTTTTTGAACCACTCAGAGAACACTCATACACTAACTATAGTGGGAAGAAAATGTTACATGTAGAAGCCAGCAGAAGGATAATAAAGATCTATTAAGACGCATTATTCACACAAATGGCAAAGTGAAGATTTTCCCCCAGGAATTTAAAGATTGTCAACAACAACAAAAACTATGAATGCAATTTATCTCATAAACAGATAAAAGGAGGGGGAATGTGATTAATTGGTACATGCCCAAGAGGCTTTTGATAAAAACATATTTTCCTTCTCTTTTGTTTTTCAGATACATTTTAAATAAGCCTCTAATTAAGGTAGGAATAGACGCTGATTCCAAAGCAGGCTAAAGTCTGCATACTGCAGACTCTGGTTCAAATCCCTGGCACTACTCATGGTCCTCCAGCACTGCACTCCTAAGTACAGAGCTGAAAAACCCCTCCACACTGCTGGGTGTGCTTCAAATTGCCTTTCCTCCTTTAAGAAAAAAAGAAAAGAATAGAAGCATGTTCTCCCACATACAACTGTACAAGGATGTCCTGGGTTAGCAAAGCCAGAAAATAGTGTGGAAGAAAGCTCCAGTCTACACAATCATTAAAAATCCAAAGTGAATGGTCAGTCATAACTGAGAGAGCTGGATGTGCTAGGGACCTGCCGAGTCCCAGACCCCAAGTTCAGTTTCCGCCACCATGTAGCCCCCAAGCATCCCAATGTATGTCCTACTCAGCCTCAACACTTCCGAGCCCAAGGACAGAATTGTTTGACCTGATTAGTACGGGGATCCCAGGTTTAATGTTACTTGGGGTTGGGCTTCCCACAAATTTACTGTTGAAAAGAAAACATAAAAGAATCTGATAGCTTCCATAGAAAACCCAAGGGTCAAGTATAAATGGTTATAATTAATCATTATCATTTAATCACCCTGATTTAATATATATTATAAAACTAAGTTATATAATCAATAGAGAGTTTATCTCTATATAAGACAAATAAGTTCTGAAATATAACATGTACAATGGAAGCTACAATTAACAAGATTGTATTATGTGTGTATGTGACATGTACAAAGAGGGTATAGATCTTAAAAGTTCTCAGAACAAGTTCTCAGAACATGCACAAAAGTATTATTATGATGTGAGTTGACATATACTAAGTTATTTTGGAAATGATAAATTAAATCATTTTACATATACCTAAACTGAATATAGTGTTACAATGTCAGTTGACTCTCAATCATACAGTGCGGCTAGAGAGATAGTACCAGCTCAATTTCTGGCAGTGGTTCCTGGTACCATATGGTACCCCAAGCACTGTTGGAAGTAACCCTTGAGTACAGAGCCAGATATGACCCAACCACTTACCTCCCCTGCAAAATAATACAGAGCAAACCCAAAGAGTTTTATGTAAAAAGTACAGAAAAGTGTATTAGTTTTCTCCATAGTAACAAAAAACAGTTAAGAATATAATGGAGAAAAAGATTATACTAACATAGCAGACAAAATATAAAAATATCAAGGAATGGGGCCGGAGCAGTGGCACAAGGCATAAGGCACCTGCCTTGCGTGTGCTAGCCTAGGACAGACCACAGTTCAATCCCCCTGCGTCCCCAAGCCAGGAGCGATTTCTGAGTGCATAGCCAGGAGTATCCTTGAATGTCACCGGGTGTGGCCCCAAAACAAAACAAAACAAAAAATCAGGAAAAAATCTAAATAAGAATGGCAAGGACTCCATAAAGAAAGGCTCTCACATCATACGGAACAATTCAAGTAAGTAGAAGGACATACTTAGTTTCTAGATAAAGAAGACTTGATATTGTAAAGATGCCAATTTCCCTCAAATTCATTTATACATTTCCCATAATTGCAACAAAAGTCTCAATTGGGTTTTCAAGTCAAGTTGATAAAATGAATCCAGCATTAATCTGAATGAATATATGTGAGGGAATGCAGAGCAAAGAGTAAAACTGAATTAGAGCGCCCCCTGATGCCTGTCATCACAAATAGGAGCAAATATATTTAAACCTATAGTGATTGCAGCAGAAAGGAAGGGCTGTCAGAATAAACAGGCAGATCAAAGCAACAGAACAGCAAATTCAATTGGCATTTCAAGTCAGTGGGAGAAAGAGTCTGCTATTTAAGAAATGATGCTGAAATTTCATGAAGAGTGTTTGCTTCTGATTTGATTTGATTTGCTGAAACATCAAAAAGTTCCATATGTCAAAGACTTTCTAACAGAAATATTTGCAGATAAAATGATATGATGTCTGGGATCTGCTTCAAGATAATAGAGGGTATGTGGGAGGATACAGATGAAACAAAATTGCTATATGTTGGTAATGACTGACAGATATACAGGAGTTTTTATGCTATGCTGCCTTCTGTCATATATGTTTGTCATTTTCCATAATAAAAAATTTAAACATCATATGATGCAAAAATCCAAATTAGGAAAATATTGATAGATTCATACATAGAGATAAGTGTCCTTACTATTTAAATCGCTCATCAAAAGTAATATAATTTTCGATTATCCCAATTAGAAAATGAGTCAGGTTTATAGCCCCTCCTCAAAAAAAAAAAAAAAAAAGATGTTCCGTTTTTGCCATTAATCAAAGAACTGTAATGATTACTTTAGAAATAAAACTTACGGGGTTGGAGAAATTGGATAGTGGGTAAAAAGCTTGCCTTGTACTTGGCTGATCCAGGTTTAGTCCCTGGCATCCCATATGGTTCCTTGATCACTGCCAAGAAAGACTTCTGAGTGCCAAGCCAGTAATAAACCCTAAGCATCAGCCACCACCCCAGAAAAAAAAACCAAACAAGCAAAAGAACTGAAACTTACTTTCAACCACAAAGAATATTAAATATTGACTCCTATGTCCATCATTCATGGCAGCACAATGCACAAGAGCCAAGATCTGAAAATAACCCATGTGCCCCCCAAAAAATGAACAGATAAAGACAATTCATATACACACAATGGAATATCTCTTAGCTATATGAAAATATTAAATATTGCAGTTAATTGCAACATAGATGAAGCTGGAGGATATCATGCAAACCAGTATGAATCAGAGGGAGAAAACGCAATACCAAATCATCAAACTCATGTATAAAGTATAAAGAGACATAGCCAGGGAATAAACAATGGTCAAGAATTATAGATCTTGCAAATCTGCCCCTAGAACTAGTTCTCTATGTGGAAGTCTGGATGGGGGGGGGGCATAAGTGGTGAAGTTGATAGGGTCTCCCCTCTCAATGGTGGGTGTACCCTAACAACGTTGTCTTAACACTGTTGTAAGTAGTAATGCCTGAATGAAAATGTAAGTTGTTAATTAATTATGAAAGAAAAGCCAAGATTGAAAGGAGTCATAAAGATTAAGGCAGGTTAAAGTGTGGAGATTTCAGAGGCCGGAGAGATAGCATGGAGGTAGGGCATTTGCTTTGCATGCAGAAGGACGGTGGTTTGAACCCCAGCTTCCCATATGGTCCCACTAAGACTGGCAGGAGCGATTTCTGAGCGTGGAGCCAGGAGTAACCTCTCAGTGCTGCTGGTGTGACCCAAAAACCAAAAATAAAAAAATAAAAAGTGTGGAGATTTCTCACCTTTAGGGCAGAGGACAGGCTATTCTCACTATTTTACAGCTAATTTGACAATTAATATCCGGGACCTTTATTTTATCTGGTTTGGGGACCATGCATGGTGATGCTCAGAATGTATTCCTGGCTCTCCATTTAGGTATAGCTCCTGGCAGGACTTAAAACCATATGGGGGTGCCAGAAATTGAACCTGAGCCACTTACATATGCAAGGCAAGCAGCTTATCTGCTGTGCTATCTTTGTCTCCCAAGGTCAGGGACCTTTAAAATATGCTTGCACTTTGATTCACCAATTCAATTTTAAAAGATTCCCTTTTTTCTTTTCTCCCTCCTTTACTTTCTTCCCTTCCTTCCTCCCTCCATCTTTCCCTTTCATCTTCCCTCCTTCCATCCTTCCTTCTTCCTTTTCTCCACTCCCTCCCTTCCATTCTCCCTTCCTCCCTCCCTCCCTTCCTCCCTCCCTTTTTCCTCACTTCCTTCCTCCCTCCCTCCCTTCTTTCCTTCCTTCCTCTCTCCTTCCCTTGCTTCCTCCATCCCTTCCTCCCTCCTTTCCTCCCTCCCTTCATCCTTCCTTCCCTCCATTCTCTCCCTTTCTTTTTTCCTCCCTCTCTCTCCTTTCTCCCTCCCTCTTTCTTTCTCCCTCCCTCATTCAGTCCTTCCTCTCTCCCGCCCTCCCTCCCTCCCTCTCTTTTCTTCCTCCCTTCCGTCATTCCTCCCTTCCTTTATTCCTCCCTTCCTCCCTCTAATCCTTCCTCCTTTCTTCCTTCCTTCCCTTCCTTCTTTCCATTCTCTCCCTTTTTTCTTCTTCCCTCCTTCCCTCTCTCCTTCCTCCCTTACTTTCTCTCTCCTTCCTCCCTCCCTCTTTCTCCTCCCTCTCTCCTTTCTCCCTCCCTCTCTTCCTCCCTCCCTCCCTTTTTTCCTCCTTCCCTTCCTTCCTCCTTCCCTTCCTTCCTCCCTCCTTCCCTTCTTTCCTTCCTTCCCTCCATTCTCTCCCTCCTTTCTTCCTTCCTCCCTCTTTCTCCTTCCTTTCTTCCTCCCTCCCTCTCTTTTTTCTCCCTCCATCCCTTCCTTTCTCCCTCCCTCTTTCTTTCCTTCCTTCCTCCCTCCCTCTCTTCTTTCCTCCCTTCTTTCATTCCTTCCTCCCTTCCTCCCTCTCTTCTCTTCCTTCCTCCCTTCTTTCCTCCTTTCCCTCCCTTCTCTTCATTCTCTCCCTCCCTCCCTCCCTCCTTCCCTCCCTCCCTCCCTCCCTCCCTCCCTTCCTTCTTTCCTTCCTTTCTTCCTTCCTTCCTTCCTTCCTTCCTTCCTTCTTTCCTTCCTTCCTTCCTTCCTTCCTTCCTTCCTTCCTTCCTTCCTTTCTTCCTTCCTTCCTTCCGTTTTGCCCCACACCTGGCTCTGTGTTCAGAGATCTCCTGTCAGTGCTTGAGGGACTCTATGTGGTGACTTATCCTCTGTACCATTTCTCTGGTCCCAAGGATTTTTCTTATAGCTATATTCAAACAAGTTTACAAAGATACTTCACAGGTGTTTATCATGTCATTGATTATAATAAAAGTACAATGAGTATGCCCCAAATATTAGTCAATGTGTGGCATAAATGAATTACGATGTATCTGTGCATTAAAAAAAGATGATCTAGGTCTATACTTAGTGACTTGAAAAGTGAGAAAGATTAGATTAAAAATGATGTGCAGGGCACAGCGCCATTTAACAAAATATGTCAAGGGTAGAGCTCATGATTTGCATGTATGAGACTAAGGCTCATATCTGACTCCTCCAAAAAGATACCAGAAAAAAATGTCAAGAAGTCTATTCACCGAAAAGTGAACAGTTTTTTTTCCTGAGTAATATAACTGCTGGTGGTTTTCCTTCCTTTTAATCTTTTTTAAAACTATATTTTTCTAACTGTAGCATGAACAACCTTATATATCAGGAGTGGTGAACACGCGGCTCTCGAGCTGCATGCGGCTCCCAGCCAAAATGAATGCGGCTCTTTGCCTCTTCTCATTATTTTGTATTCTGTGGCTCTTTGCCAAGTTTGGATTTTGTTCTCTGCTTCTGAGGAGGGACCTCTGAGGAAAAGTCTCCGAGCGTGTAGTCCGCCCCCAGGCTGCATCATCCCCTCTCCCATCCCTCGGAAACAACTGCATGGGCCAGCGAGCAGGGGAACCCCTGTGTCCCATGTCGGGTCACATCTGGCCATTAGTTCTTAGTGTGGAGGACGCAGCACACCCTCACCATCACTGCAGGGTTTTTACACTCACTCATAATGGCAAAATGCAATATATGTTTAATATATTATTATTATTATTATTTTGATTTTTGGGCCACACCCGGTAATGCTCAGGGGTTACTCCTGGCTATGTGCTCAGAAGTTGCTCCTGGCTTGGGGGACCATATGGGACACTGGGGGATCGAACCGCGGTCCGTCCAAGGCTAGCGCAGGCAAGGCAGGCACCTTACCTTTAGCGCCACCGCCCGGCCGCATATGTTTAATATATTATTGTTAAAATTATGTGCTTTTGTCTGTTTGTCTGCTTGGTGTGGCTCTCTGACTCTCACAGTTTAAAATTTTGGCTCTTTGTGTCGAACTTGTTTGCCACCCCTGTTATATATAATCATGGTGTTTAAATAAAAAAAAAAACCACTATATTTTTCTGTGGCTAGAGTGAAAATACAATGCATGCAGCCAACCCGAGTTTGATTTCTTGGCATCCCATATGGTTCTCTAAGCATCACCAGGAGTGATTCCTGAGCTAGAGTCAGGAGAAACCCCTGAGTACCCACCACTGGATATGGACCAAAAATTTAAAAAAATTTTCTATGAGAAGCAATAATTACTGGCATAATTAAAAATTAAAGCTAGTTCTATCTTTTCAAGAAGGAAGGAAACCTATATTTTGTGTGTTTCTCCAAAACTACTTTATGACTTTACAAAATAGTTTCCTTTTAATGTAAATGTAGGTAGTATGCTCCACTTTGCCTTTTCTACCTGAGAGATCTTGATTTTTACCAATTTATCTTCCACTAATAATACATGAATGCCCTCCCTCTTTGTCAGTACATTATGCTATTTTTTGATTTTTTGCTAAGTTTTGATGGATGAAGATGACATCTCCATGAAACAAAAATTTGCATTTTCTTTTTTATAAGTGAAGTTGAGTATCTTTTCATGCATATAAGAGCAAAGAAAATTTTTGCCCATAAACTTCTATCACATTCTTTGCCCATGTTTCAATTAAAATTTATAATTTTCAAAATTGAGGAAGCTCTTTAGAGAGAAAAGGGCAGGCATTTGTCTACCATTCGTGCTTGAGAATATCTTTTTGCAATTTATTTTTGTTTTTTTTTTTTTTTTTTTTTTTTTTTTTTTTTTTTTTTTTTGGTTTTTGGGCCACACCCTGTGACGCTCAGGGGTTACTCCTGGCTATGCGCTCAGAAGTTGCTCCTGGCTTCTTGGGGGACCATATGGGACGCCGGGGGATCGAACCGCGGTCCGTCCTAGGCTAGCGCAGGCAAGGCAGGCACCTTACCTCCAGCGCCACCGCCCGGCCCCGCAATTTATTTTTGTTTGATCTTGTGGTTTTTCCAATGCAGACATGTTGCTTGCATACCTTTATTTTTTTCCTATAATTGATTGGATTGGTCTTTTATTGTATAAAGTCATAAACACAGAGTCTTCTCCTATTGATCTCTTTCATGACTCCTCCTTATGAAAAGTTATTGGCTTTCTGTGTGTGTTTGTCTTTTTCATTTCAATTTTTTTTTTTTTTTTTTGGTTTTTGGGTCACACCCTGTGACACTCAGGGGTTACTCCTGGCTATGCACTCAGAAGTTGCTCCTGGCTTCTTGGGGGACCATATGGGACACCGAGGGATCGAACCGCGGTCCGTCCTAGGCTAGCGCAGGCAAGGCAGGCACCTTACCTCCAGCGCCACCGCCCGGCCCCTTTTTCATTTCAATTTAAAAATAAGTTTGAGGACTAGGAAGAACCCAATAGGCTGCAGCATACTCCTTGTATGGAGGAACTTCAGTTCAATTCCCTGCTCTGGGAGTACCGAGCAAGGAATAACTCACAAAGAATTACTGAATGTAGCCCAAAACA